>NC_068422.1:45189611-45217111 GCF_023373465.1 Oncorhynchus keta | reverse complement strand
CACACACACACACACACACACACACACACACACACACACACACACGGAAATCATAACCATGGAGAGCCATATCATATTTAGCTCACGTTGATGGGACTAAATACACTGCTCAAAAAAATAAAGGGAACACTAAAATAACACATCCTAGATCTGAATGAATGAAATATTCTTATTAAATACTTTTTTCTTTACATAGTTGAATGTGCTGACAACAAAATCACACAATTTATCAATGGAAATCAAATTTATCAACTCATGGAGGTCTGGATTTGGAGTCACACTCAAAATTAAAGTGGAAAACCACACTACAGGCTGATCCAACTTTGATGTAATGTCCTTAAAACAAGTCAAAATGAGGCTCAGTAGTGTGTGTGGCCTCCACGTGCCTGTATGACCTCCCTACAATGCCTGGGCATGCTCCTGATGAGGTGGCGGATAGTCTCCTGAAAAATCTCCTCCCAGACCTGGACTAAAGCATCAGCCAACTCCTGGACAGTCTGTGGTGCAACGTGGCGTTGGGGGATGGAGCGAGACATGATGTCCCAGATTTGCTCAATTGGATTCAGGTCTGGGGAACGGGCGTGCCAGTCCATAGCAACAATGCCTTCCTCTTGCAGGAACTGCTGACACTCCAGCCACGGTGTCTTGCATTAGGAGGAACCCAGGGCCAACCGCACCAGCATATGGTCTCACAAGGGGTCTGAGGATCTCATCTCGGTACCTAATGGCAGTCAGGCTACCTCTGGCGAGCACATGGAGGACTGTGAGGGCTCCCAAAGAAATGTCACCCCACACCATGACTGACCCACCGCCAAACCGGTCATGCTGGAGGATGTTGCAGGCAGCAGAACGTTCTCCGCGGCGTCTCCAGACTGTCACGTCTGTCACATGTGCTCAGTGTGAACCTGCTTTCATCTGTGAAGAGCACAGGGCACCAGTGGCGAATTTGCCAATCTTGGTGTTCTCTGGCAAATGCCAAACGTCCTGCACGGTGTTGGGCTGTAAACACAACCCCCACCTGTGGACTTTGGGCCCTCATACCACCCTCATGGAGTCTGTTTCTGACCGTTTGAGCAGACACATGCACATTTGTGGCCTGCTGGAGGTCATTTTGCAGGGCTCTGGCAGTGCTCCTCCTTGCACAAAGGTGGAGGTAGCGGTCCTGCTGCTGGGTTGTTGCCCTCCTACGGCCTCCTCCACATCTCCTGATGTACTGGCCTGTCTCCTGGTAGCGCCTCCATGCTCTGGACACTACGCTGACAGAAACCGCAAACCTTCTTGCCACAGCTTGCATTGATGTGCCATCCTGGATGAGCTGCACTACCTGAGCCACTTGTGTGGGTTGTAAACTCCGTCTCATGCTACCACTAGAGTGAAAGCACCTCCAGCATTCAAACGTGACCAAAACATCAGCCAGGAAGCATAGGAACTGAGAAGTGGTCTGTGGTTATCACCTGCAGAACCACTCCTTTTTTGGGGGTGTCTTGCTAATTGCCTATCATTTCCACCTGTTGTCTATTCCATTTGCACAACAGCATGTGAAATTTATTGTCAATCAGTGTTGCTTCCTAAGTGGACAGTTTGATTTCACAGAAGTGTAATTGACTTGGAGTTACATTGTGTTGTTTAAGTGTTCCCTTTATTTTTTTGAGCAGTGTAGTTTTTGGTATCTTTTAGTTGTCGCTGTATTAGACTAAGCAGAGGTGATTTGACGATGTTGAAATTGTGATGTTTTCTTTGCGTCTTGTGGTAACTCTCTGGGGTTCTAAATCGATAGTGGTTTAGTGGTCTGAAAATGTCGGAAACATTAACTACACCACACTGTAGGTCATGGAACTGTCTGTTACTGTACATGCAATATGTTTTGTGGACTTCACTGGACAGAGGTTGCTGGGGGGGGGTGGTTGGCTTCCCCAGTTATTTTACCCACGCACTACTACTGCTATTATGACCACTGAGAAGGGGAGACTCTTACGAAAACAATGGTGTTCTCCTCTATGACCCCCACAAGTGTAACATGACTCGTCTGAAGGTAACCGGTACCGGTTTAAAAATACAAACAGAAGTATGAAGGTAGTTTTGTGCCTTCCCCCCAAAAACGGGTTAGATGCAGTTGCCTTCGGAAAGTATTCAGACCCTTTACTTTTTTCACGATGTTACGTTACAGCTGTATTCTAAAATTGATGAAATAGTTGTTTTCCCCTCACCAATCTACACACAATACCCCATGATGATAAAGCAAAAAAATATATATTTATTTTTAAATATCACATTTACATATGTATTCAGACCCTTTCCTCAGTACTTTGTTGAAGCACCTTTGGCAGTGATTACAGCATACCCAAGAGTCTTCTTGGGTATGACGCTACAAGCTTGGCACACCTGTATTTGGAGAGTTTCTACCATTCTTCTCTGCAGATCCTCTCAAGCTCTGTCAGGTTGGATGCAGAGCATCGGTGTACAGCTATTTTCAGGTCTCTCCAAAGATGTTCAATCGGGTTCAAGGCTGGGCTCTGGCTGGGCCACTCAAGGACATTCAGAGACTTGTCCCGAAGCCACTCCTGCGTTGTCTTGTCTTCTTCGGGTCGTTGTCCTGTTCGAAGGTGAACCTTCACCCCAGTCTGAGGTACTGAGCGCTCTGGAGCAGGTTTTCATCAAGGATCTCTCTGTACTTTGCTTCATTCATATTGCCCTCTATCCCTGCTGCTGAAAAACATCCCCAAAGCATGATGCTGCCACCACCATGCTTCACCGTAGGGATGGTGCCAGGTATACTCCAGATGTGATGCTTGGCATTCAAGCCAAAGAGTTCAATCTTCAATCTCATCAGACCAGAGAATCTTGTTTTTCATGGTCTGAGAGTCTTTAGGTGCCTTTAGGCAATCACCAAGTGGGCAGTCATGTGCCTTTTACTGAGGAGTGTCTTCCGTCTGACCACTCAACAATAAAGGCCAGATTTGGTAGAGTGCTGCAGAGATGGTTGTCCTTCTGGAAGGTTCTCCCATCTCCACAGAGGAACTCAAGAGCTCTGTCAGAGTGGCCATTGGGTTCTTGGTCACCTCTCTGACCAAGGCGCCTCAGTTTGGCCAGGTGGCCAGCTCTAGGAAGAGTCTTGGTGGATCCAAACTTCTTCCATTTAAGAATGGAGACCACTGTATTCTTGGGGACCTTCAATGCTGCAGACATTTTTTGGTACCCTTCCCCAGATCTGTGTCTCAACACAATCCTGTCTTGGAGCTCTACGGACAATTCCTTCGACCTCATGGCTTGGTTTCTGCTCTGACATGCAGTGTCAACTGTAGGACCGTATATAGACAGGTCTGTGCCTTTCCAAATCATGTCCAATCAATTGAATTTACCACAGGTGGACTCCAATCAAGTTGTAGAAACATCACAAGGATCATCAATGGAAACAGGATGCATCTGAGCTCAATTTTGAGTCTCATAGCAAAGGGTCTGGATAGTATGTAAATGAGGTATTTCTGTTTTTTAATATATTTGCCAACATTTCTACAAACCTGTTTTCACTTTGTCATTATGGGGTGTTGTGTTAGATTGCTGAGGTCTATTTCTTTAGAATAAGGCTGTAATGTAACAATGTGGAAAAAGTAAAGGGGTCTGAATACTTTCCAAAGGCACTGTATGTTTAAAATATCATACATATACAGTACCAGTCAAAAGGTTGGACACACCTACTCATTCAGGGGTTTTTCTTTATTTTTATTAAGTTCTACATTGTAGAATAATAGTGGAGACTTCAAAACTATCAAATTACACATATGGAATCATGTAGTAACCAAAACGTGTTTAACAAATCAAAATATATTTTAGATTTTATATTCTTCAAAGTAGCCACGCTTCGCCTTGGTGACAGCTTTGCAGACTCTTGGCATTCTCTCAACCAGCTTTAGCTGGAATGCTTTTCCTTCGGTGTTGAAGGAGTTTCCACACATGTTGAGCACTTGTTGGCTGCTTTTCTTTCACTCTGGCGTCCAACTCATCCCAAACCATCTCAAATGGTTTGAGGTCGGGTGATTGTGGAGGCCAGGTCATCTGATGCAGCACTCCATCACTCTCCTTCTTGGTCAAATTGCCCTTACACATCCTGGAGGTGTGTTTTGGGTATTGTCTTGTTGAAAAACAAATGATAGTCCCACTAAGTGCAAACCAGATGGGATGGCGTATCGCTGCAGAATGCTGTGGTAGCCATGCTGGTTAAGTGTGCCTTGAATTCTAAATAAATCACAGACCGTATCACCAGCAAAACACCCCCACACCATCACACCTCCTCTGCGTCTCACAAAGACACGGCGATTGAAACCAAAAATCGCAAATTTGGACTCATCAGACCAAAGGACAGATTTCCACCGGTCTAATGTCCGTTGCTTGTGTTTCATGGCCCAAGCAAGTCTCTTCTTTTCATTGGTGTCCTTTTAGTAGTGGTTTCTTTGCAGCAATTAAACCGTGAAGGCCTGATTCACACAGTCTCCTCTGAACAGTTGATGTTGAGATGTGTCTGTTACTTGAACTCTGTGAAGCATTTATTTGGGCTGCAATTTCTGAGACTGGTAACTCTAATGAACTGATCCTCTGCTGCAGAGGTAACTCTAATGAACTTATCCTCTGCTGCAGAGGTAACTCTAATGAACTTATCCTCTGCTGCAGAGATAACTCTAATGAACTTATCCTCTGCTGCAGAGATAACTCTAATGAACTTATCCTCTGCTGCAGAGATAACTCTAATGAACTTATCCTCTGCTGCAGAGGTAACTCTAATGAACTTATCCTCTGCTGCAGAGATAACTCTAATGAACTTATCCTCTGCTGCAGAGGTAACTCTGGGTCCTCCTTTTCTGTGGCAGCCAGTTGCATCATAGTGCTTGATGGTTTTTGCGACTGCACTTGAAGAAACTTTAAAGTTCTTGACATTTTCCGTATTGACTGACCTTCATATCTTCAAGTAATGATGGACTGTCATTTCTCTTTGCTTATTTGAGCTGTTCTTGCCATAATATGGATTTGGTATTTTACCAAATATGGCTATCTTCTGTATACCACCCCTTGTGTAAAATGAAATGCATGAACCTGGTTGAGAGAAGGCCAAGAGTGTGCAAAGCTGTCATCAAAGCAAAGTGTGGCTACTTTGAAGAATCTTAAATATGTTTAACACTTTTTTTTGGTTACTACATGATTCCATATGTGTTATTTCATAGTTTTGATGTCTTCACTATTATTGTACAATGTTGAAAATAGTCAAATAAAGAAAAACCCTGGAATGTATTCAACTGAAATGTGTCTACTGCATTTAACCCAACATCTCTGAATCAGAGAGGTGCGGGGCTCTGCCTTAATTGGCATCCACGTCTTCAGGCACCTGGAGAGCAGTGGGTTAACTGCCTTGCTCAGGGGCAGAACGACAGATATTTTACCTTGTCAGCTTGGGGATTTGATCTAACCTCTAGGCTACCTGCCACCCCATGAGTATATGTGTCAATATTTTACTTGCTACTGTGTGTATATATATATTTTTCTGTGTTTTCTTATATCTCCTAGATTTAGGACACGTCAAAGCGACTGCCTTTAACAAACGAATCAAACTTAAAAGTGTTGACATACAAAAGGTGAAATATATATATTTTATTAACTAAAGAAAGATCTATAAATGATCACTCCGATCTTAAGACCTTGGACTGAGATCTACCCACAAAAGCCAAAGGTCACTGGGTCAACGTGCTATTAGTTTAGTCATCCCTTCACAAGACTAAACACTCAATCTCACGAGACAATCAATCTCCCTATTCTGTAGTGTAGACCGCTGCGGCTCTAGCAATTGAAACCCTTTCTACCACGGAACGTTGAGTCCGTTAGTCACCCGCAGGGTTACAGTATTACGGCTATGTGTTGGGGGGTTCAAATCAAAACACAAAAGTTAGACTGCACCACCTGTACGGATACTGCGATGTTAATTACCCTGCTGTAATTAATTTCAAAAGCCAATAAAGAACAGCGCTGTAAGACTGTGAGTGCTTCGACCTTTCAAGACTGTAGGCCTTCTGTGTCAGCCTCTTTTGAGCACGGGCTATTTTTCTTCCACTTCTCGACACAAAGTTAACGCTTCAACACATTCTGGAATTGTTGTTTGCTTGGGGAATCTAAAAGATTGATGTGTTTTCCCTCTGTCACCAGCTCAAAGTTCAAGGTGTGGTAGGAGGTTGGCGGTTCCATATTTTCTCATTTGAATCTCACCACTTTTCTGAGGTGATTTTCAAATGTTCTGGGCTGGTGCCCAAGTCCACTCTTAAAGGACATTCAAAGGTATCCACCTAATGAACCATCTATTAGACCGCCTAGTTTAATGCTGATAAAGAGCATCAAGACCCCGCCTGTGAAAAATGAGCAATCCTTGACCTCAATTATCTCGGCTCACTAAGGGCTCAAAGGAGAGAGAGATTATTCTTTACTCTTTTGAAGGTTGATTATAAGTGTCTTAAATTTCGGCTGCAAGATGTTAGATTCGTTGAGATACTGTAGGCCTATCTGTAGTTGGAACATTGAGGTTGAGAAGTGTAAATGATCTCTTTTGGATTTGTAAAGCTGAGTTCTGATACTGCTCACAACATGTGATTTCGGTCCTGAATCTTTATTTTGGTCCAGATATGCAACACTAAATCGTTTTATTTGGACTCTGAAGCATTTGTCTTTCTTAGAGCTAGCTGATAATGTTTGTCGATAATTTGGACGGATCCTCCTTCCGACCTCCCATCCTCAAAACATGTGATATCTGCTGCCACTCATTAACAAGCATTAAACCATTAACTCCTTCACCGCATGTCTCGTGACAGCCCAACCCAATTATGTCAGTCTAAGCCAGAGCATGCAGAACAGCGCAGGAATGCTTCATCAGTATGTTGCTGTGTTCATCCAGAAAGGAAATCACTGAGCGCAGTTTGTATCTCGTATATTTGCCTTAGCTGTGTGGCTAAATCTGACCACGTTTCAGTATAATTGTAAATAGTTGTAGTTGTAGCGTAGTTGTAAATGAACCAAATGTGGCCTGTTCAGTATCTCACAGTCTTACATTATCTCAGTGTCTCTCTGAGTGTCTCACATTATTTCATTGTCTCTGTGAGTGTCTTACATTATCTCAATGTCTCTGAGTGTTTTACATTACCTCATTGTCTCTCTGAGTGTCTTACATTATCTCATTGTCTCAAATGTATCTGAGTGTCTTACATTATCTCATTTTCTCTCTGAGTGTCTTACATTATCTCATTTTCTCTCTGAGTGTTACATTATCTCAATGTCTCAATGTATCTGAGTGTCTTACATTATCTCAATGTCTCTGGGTGTCTTACATTATCTCATTGTCTCTCTGAGTGTCTTACATTATCTCCATGTCTGAGTGTCTCACATTATTTCATTGTCTCTGTGAGTGTCTTACATTATCTCAATGTCTCTGAGTGTTTTACATTACCTCATTGTCTCTCTGAGTGTCTTACATTATCTCATTGTCTCAAATGTATCTGAGTGTCTTACATTATCTCATTTTCTCTCTGAGTGTCTTACATTATCTCAATGTCTCTGAGTGTTTTACATTACCTCATTGTCTCTCTGAGTGTCTTACATTATCTCATTGTCTCAATGTGTCTGAGTGTCTTACATTATCTCAATGTCTCTCTGAGTGTCTTACATGATCTCATTGTCTCAATGTCTCTGAGTGTCTTACATTATCTCAGTGTCTCTCTGAGTGTCTTACATTATCTCATTGTCTCAATGTCTCTGAGTGTCTTACATTATCTCATTGTCTCAATGTCTCTGAGTGTCTTACATTATCTCATTGTCTCAATGTCTCTGAGTGTCTTACATTATCTCATTGTCTCTCTGAGTGTCTTACATTATCTCCATGTCTGAGTGTCTTACATTATCTCAATGTCTCTCTGAGTGTCTTACATGATCTCATTGTCTCAATGTCTCTGAGTGTCTTACATTATCTCAGTGTCTCTCTGAGTGTCTTACATCATCTCAATGTATCTGAGTGTCTTACATCATCTCAATGTATCTGAGTGTCTTACATGATCTCATTTTCTCTGAGTGTCTTACATTATCTCAATGTCTCTGAGTGTCTTACATTATCTCATTGTCTCTCTGAGTGTCTTACATTATCTCATTGTCTCAATGTGTCTGAGTGTCTTACATTATCTCAATGTCTCTCTGAGTGTCTTACATGATCTCATTGTCTCAATGTCTCTGAGTGTCTTACATTATCTCAGTGTCTCTCTGAGTGTCTTACATCATCTCAATGTATCTGAGTGTCTTACATCATCTCAATGTATCTGAGTGTCTTACATGATCTCATTTTCTCTGAGTGTCTGACATTATCTCAATGTCTCTGGGTGTCTTACATTATCTCAGTGTCTCTCTGAGTGTCTTACATTATCTCAGTGTCTCTCTGAGTGTCTTACATTATCTCAGTGTCTCTCTGAGTGTCTTACATTATCTCAATGTCTCTCTGAGTGTCTTACATTATATCAATGTCTCTGAGTGTCTTACATTATCTCAGTGTCTCTCTGGGTGTCTTACATTATATCAGTGTCTCTCTGAGTGTCTTACATTATCTCAGTGTCTCTCTGGGTGTCTTACATTATCTCATTGTCTCTCTGAGTGTCTTACATTATCTCATTGTCTCCCTGAGTGTCTTACATTATATCAGTGTCTCTGGGTGTCTTACATTATCTCAGTGTCTCTGAGTGTCTTACATTATATCAGTGTCTCTCTGAGTGTCTTACATTATATCAATGTTTCTGAGTGTCTTACATTATATCAATGTTTCTGGGTGTCTTACATTATCTCAGTGTCTCTCTGAGTGTCTTACATTATCTCAGTGTCTCTCTGAGTGTCTTACATTATCTCAATGTCTCTGAGTGTCTTACATTATCTCAGTGTCTCTCTGGGTGTCTTACATTATCTCATTGTCTCAATGTCTCTGAGTGTCTTACATTATCTCAATGTCTCTGAGTGTCTTACATTATATCAGTGTCTCTCTGAGTGTCTTACATTATATCAATGTCTCTGAGTGTCTTACATTATCTCAGTGTCTCTCTGGGTGTCTTACATTATCTCATTGTCTCTCTGAGTGTCTTACATTATCTCAGTGTCTCTCTGAGTGTCTTACATTATCTCAATGTCTCTGAGTGTCTTACATTATCTCAGTGTCTCTCTGGATGTCTTACATTATCTCATTGTCTCAATGTCTCTGGGTGTCTTACATTATCTCAGTGTCTCTCTGAGCGTCTTGCATTATCTCAATGTTTCTCTGAGTGTCTCGCATTATCCCATTGTTGCTGAGCGTCTCACATTATATCATTGTCTCTGAGCGTCTCGCATTAGCTCAATGTCTCTGAGCGTCTCGCATTAGCTCAATGTCTCTGAGCGTCTCGCATTAGCTCAATGTCTCTGAGCATCTAACATTAGCTCAGTATCTCATAGCATCAGTGTCTTACTCTATGTCAGTGTCTCTCAGTATCTCAAATCAAATCCTAGTTTATTGGTCACGTACACAGATTTGCAGATCATATCGCAGGTGCAGTGAAATGCTTATGTTTCTAGCTCCAACAGTGCGGTAATACCTAGAAATATAAAACAATACACACATAATAAAATAAAAATACAAAAGAAAGCAATGAATTAGCAATGTCAGAGTCCGGAATATGAATATAAATAATTGTGTGTGTGTGTATAGACAGTACGGACGGTATGTGAATAGAACAGGTGTGTACAGCAGTAGTTTTATAGAATGAACCATGACTAGAATACAGTATATACATATAAAGTGTGTAAAACAGTATGTAAACATTAGTAAAATGACCAGTGTTCAATGGGAGCAGTCTCTAAGGTTCAGGGTAGAGTAGTGGGTGGTTGCCGGCTTGTCACAGTGTCTAAGGTTCAGGGCAGGGTACTGGGTGGTAGCCGGCTAGTCACAGTGTCTAAGGTTCAGGGCAGGGTACTGGGTGGTAGCCGGCTAGTCACAGTGTCTAAGGTTCAGGGCAGGGTACTGGGTGGTAGCCGGCTAGTCACAGTGTCTAAGGTTCAGGGCAGGGTACTGGGTGGTAGCCGGCTAGTCACAGTGTCTAAGGTTCAGGGCAGGGTACTGGGTGGTAGCCGGCTAGTCACAGTGTCTAAGGTTCAGGCCAGGGTACTGGACAGAAGCCAGCAAGTGGTGACTGTTTAACAGTCTGATGGCCTGGAGATGGAAGCTGTGTATCAGTCTCTCATTCCCAGCTTTGATGCATCTGTACTGTCTCCGCCTTCTAGATGGTAGCGGGATGAACAGGCCATGGCTCAGGTATCACTCTAATTCAGTGTCTATCTGTGTGTCTTTCCTCCAGTTTGTTTTTGCCCAGGCCTGTAGCGAGATGGTAGTGAGACCGTCAGGCCAGCTCCGGGGCATGTGGCATCAAATCAAATGTATTTATATAGCCCTTCTTACATCAGCTGATATCTCAAAGTGCTGTACAGAAACCCAGCCTAAAACCCCAAACAGCAAGCAATGCAGGTGTAGAGAAGCACGGTGGCTACGGAAAACTCCCTAGAAAGGCCAAAACCTAGGAAGAAACCTAGAGAGGAACCAGGCTATGAGGGGTGGCCAGGCCAGTCCTCTTCTGGGGGCGCCAACCCAGAGAGGAATATCACGTCAATGACTCAACCCACTCAAGTGATCCACCCCTCCTAGGGACGGCATGGAAGAGCACCAGTAAGCCAGTGACTCAGCCCCTGTAATAGGGCATCCACGTCACTGTGCCACTGTGTGCATATGCTTCCCTCCATGCTCAGCCCAGCACAGTCCTCTCTGCTGGCCCACATTAGCCATCACCACTGAGAATCATAATTTCCTTTGTGTTAGCACCTCCTGAGGCAGCAACTGCTCAAAAGCAGCTTGGTACAGTATACCTGTCACGTTGGTATGAATGATTCGGGAGACAGGCGCAGGAATGCGTAATAGGGGTTTTAAGAGAACCTATTCCCCATCAGGAGACTGAAAAGATTTGGCATGGGTCCTCAGATCCTAAAAAAGTTCTACAGCTGCACCATCGGGGTCATCCTGACGGGTTGCATCACTGCCTGGTATGGCAAATGCTCTGCCTCCGACCGCAAGGCACTACAGAGGGTAGTGCATACGGCCCAGTACATCACCGGGGCCAAGCTTCCTGCCATCCAGTGCCTCTATACCAGGCGGTGTCAAGCAGTACCGGAGCACCAAGTCTAGGTCCAAGAGGCTTCTAAACAGCTTCTACCCCCAAGCCATAAGACTCCTGAACAGCTATTCAAATGGCAACCCAGACTATTTGCCCCCCCTCTTCTACGCTGCTGCTACTCACTGTTATTACCTCTGTTATTACAGAGCCACTTTAACAACCCTACCTGCATGTACATAATTATCACAAATAACTCAACACCGGTGCCCCCCACACATTGACACATGGACTCTGTACCGGTACCCCCTGTATATAACCCCACTATTGTTATTTACTGCTGCTCTTTAATTATTTGTTTTTCTTCTCTTTTTTCTTACAACTTATTTTCAGCATTTTCTTAACTGCATTGTTGGTTAAGGGCTTGTAAATAAGCAAGCTGTTGTATTCGGCGCATGTGACAAATCAAATTTGACTTGATTTATTCTTGTAACAATAATCGACAGGACAATGGTAAACCAAGGGCACACTTATACAATTACAAATCACTGGGAATAGGTGTCAGGTGTGCGTAAGGAATGTTCCGGAGGGATCCGTGACAATACCCATGCACTTACACACATACAAACACATTCAACAGTACCTTATGCATACAGTGCATTCGGAAAGTGTCCAGACCCCTTGCCTTATTCCACATTTTGTTACGTTACAGCCTTATTCTGAAATTAATACCCCAATACCCCATAATGACCAAGCGAAAACAGGTTTATAGACATTTTTGCAAATGTATTACAAATAAAAAACACTTACCTTATTTACGTAAGTATTCTGACCCTTTGCTATGAGACTTGAAATTGAGCTCAGGTGCATCCTGTTTCCATTGATCATCCTTGAGATGTTTCTTTAACTTGATTGGAGTCCACCTGTGGTAAATTCAATTGATTGGACATGATTTGGAAAGGCACAGACCTGTCTACATAAGATCTCACAGTGCATGACAGTGCATGTCAAAGCCATGAGGTCGAAGGAATTGTCCGTAGTGCTCCGAGACAGGATTGTATCGAGGCACAGATCTGGGGAAGGGTACCAAAACATTTCTGCAGCATTGAAGGTCCCCAAGAAGACAGTGGCCTCCATCAAAGACTCTTCCTAGAGCTGCCCGTCCAGCCAAACTGAGCAATCAGGGGAGAAGGGCCTTGGTCAAGGAGGGAACCAAGAACCCGATGGTCACTCTGACAGAGTTCCAGAGTTCCTTTGTGGAGATGGGAGAACCTTCCAGAAGGACAACCATCTCTGCAACACTCCACAAATCAGGCCTTTATGGTTGAGTGGTCACTCCTCAGTAAAAGGTACCTGACAGCCTTCTTGGAGTTTGACAAAGGGCACCTAGACTCTCAGACCATGAGAAACAAGATCTTCTGGTCTGATACATTCTTATGTAAATGTGATATTTCAGTTTTTTTTTTTCTTCTTCCACTTACAACATTTTCTAAAAACCCTATTTTTGCTTTGTCATTATGGGGCATTGTGTGTAGACTGATGAAAGAAAAAAAAACAATTGAATACAAAAGTGGAAAAAGTCAAGGGGTCTGAATACTTTCCGAATGCACTGTGCGTATTGCATATACCGGTACATAAGCTGACCTGGAATAATTGTCTGAGCTCCTGCCCTAATCACAGTACAGTGTATCACACAGGAACCAGCCTTGCTATTTTACTGTAGATATTGTGTGTGTGTGTGTGTGTGTGCGTGTGTGTGTGTGTGTGTGTGTGTGTGTGTGTGTGTGTGTGTGTGTGTGTGTGTGTGTGTGTGTGTGTGTGTGTGTGTGTGTGTGTGTGTGTGTGTGTGTGTGTGTGTGTGCAGTCGCTGCTGTCTGTGATTAGGCAGCAGGGTGGATGATGAGATCTGTCAGCCCTGTCTCCCTGATCAGACCGTGCACGGCAGCCGTCTGCACCAGCGTACAGGCACTTTCAGGAATACTCCACTGGGTCTGCTACTAGACTCTGCTAGCTCCACCACTCCGCCACACTGAGCTAATTGAAGTGGGTATGTGCCAGAGCAGGCAGTGCAGAGTAAGCATCCCCCCCTGCCTTTCTCTTCCTCCTTTCTCCTCCTCCTCCTCTTCTCTTCTTCGTGACAGGGATTTCCGCTGCTCGAGTGTCCCTGCTCATTTTCGGAGCGTGTGACGGCAGAATCGAAGCGAGGGATTTCAGGAGGCTTCTCATTAGGGCACAGCTGGTTTGCGCCCAGCGGGCCCCAGAGTCCACAGCGCCATTGGGATATGAGCTGCTGCCCGCTGTTAGGGCATCTAAATATGGCACCTTGTCCCCCAATGAAACAGACCCCCGAGATGTATCTCCCTATTTGTCCCCCCCAGAGATGGCATCATCACATACCGCTGGAGCTGAAGTCCAACTTGTGTTGGATTGATTTAGCTGCAATCAGACCTCTGTAGGTGGACACAAAGCAGGTACACTGTAGAGAGAGGGAGGGAGCGAAGGGTGGGAAGGAGGAGAATTATTATTCTGCAGAAAGCACAGCTCCAGATGGCATCTCCCCTCCCAACTGAACCTTCACTCTCGATGTGGTCGCCACTCACAGAGCCCCGTAATTACAACACAGAAGGGTGTCGGGGCGATACTCTCTCTGTCTCTGTCTGTATCTCGTTTTCTCTCTGTCTGTATCTCGTTTTCTCTGTCTGTATCTCGTTTTCTCTCTGTCTCTCTCTGCCTGTATCTCATTTTCTCGCTGTCTCTCTCTCTGTCTGTATCTCGTTTTCTCTCTGTCTCTCTGTCTGTATCTCGTTTTCTCTCTGTCTCTCTCTCTCTGTATCTCATTTTCTCTCTGTCTCTCTCTCTGCCTGTATCTCGTTTTCTCTCTGTCTGTATCTCGTTTGCTCTCTGTCTGTATCTCGTTTGCTCTCTGTCTGTATCTTGTTTTCTCTCTGTCTGTATCTCGTTTTCTCTCTGTCTCTCTCTCTGTCTGTATCTCGTTTTCTCTCTGTCTGTATCTCGTTTTCTCTCTGTCTCTCTCTCTGCCTGTATCTTTTTTCTCTCTGTCTGTATCTCGTTTTCTCTCTGTCTGTATCTCTCTCATTTTCTCTCTGTCTGTATCTCGTTTTCTCTGTCTGTATCTCGTTTTCTCTCTGCCTGTATCTCGTTTTCTCTGCTTGTATCTCGTTTTCTCTCTGTCTGTATCTCGTTTTCTCTCTGTCTGTATCTCGTTTTCTCTCTGTCTCTCTCTGCCTGTATCTCGTTTTCTCTCTGTCTGTATCTCGTTTTCTCTCTGTCTGTCTGTCTCTCTCTTGTATCTCGTTTTCTCCCTGTCTGTATCTCATTTTCTCTCTGCCTGTATCTCGTTTTCTCCCTGTCTGTATCTCATTTTCTCTCTGCTTGTATCTCGTTTTCTCTCTGTCTGTATCTCGTTTTCTCTCTGTCTGTATCTCGTTTTCTCTCTGTCTCTCTCTGCCTGTATCTCGTTTTCTCCTGTCTGTATCTCATTTTCTCTCTGCCTGTATCTCGTTTTCTCTGTCTGTATCTCGTTTTCTGTCTCTCTCTCTCTGTATCTCATTTTCTCTCTCTGCCTGTATCTCGTTTTCTCTCTGTCTGTATCTCGTTTGCTCTCTGTCTGTATCTCGTTTGCTCTGTCTGTATCTCGTTTTCTCTCTGTCTGTATCTCGTTTTCTCTCTGTCTCTCTCTCTGTCTGTATCTCGTTTTCTCTCTGTCTGTATCTCGTTTTCTCTCTGTCTGCCTGTATCTTTTTTTCTCTCTGTCTGTATCTCGTTTTCTCTCTGTCTGTATCTCGTTTTCTCTCTGTCTGTATCTCATTTTCTCTCTGTCTGTATCTCGTTTTCTCTCTGTCTGTATCTCGTTTTCTCTCTGTCTGTATCTCGTTTTCTCTCTGCCTGTATCTCGTTTTCTCTCTGTCTGTATCTCGTTTTCTCTCTGTCTGTATCTCGTTTTCTCTCTGTCTCTCTCTGTCTGTATCTCGTTTTCTCTCTGCCTGTATCTCGTTTTCTCTCTGTCTGTATCTCGTTTTCTCTCTGCCTGTATCTCATTTTCTCTCTGTCTGTATCTCGTTTTCTCTCTGTCTGTATCTCATTTTCTCTCTGTCTCTCTCTGTCTGTATCTCGTTTTCTCTCTGTCTGTATCTCGTTTTCTCTCTGTCTGTATCTCGTTTTCTCTCTGTCTGTATCTCGTTTTCTGTCTCTCTCTCTCTGTATCTCATTTTCTCTCTGTCTCTCTCTCTGCCTGTATCTCGTTTTCTCTCTGTCTGTATCTCGTTTGCTCTCTGTCTGTATCTCGTTTGCTCTCTGTCTGTATCTTGTTTTCTCTCTGTCTGTATCTCGTTTTCTCTGTCTCTCTCTCTGTCTGTATCTCGTTTTCTCTCTGTCTGTATCTCGTTTTCTCTCTGTCTCTCTCTCTGCCTGTATCTTTTTTCTCTCTGTCTGTATCTCGTTTTCTCTCTGTCTGTATCTCGTTTTCTCTCTGTCTGTATCTCGTTTTCTCTGTCTGTATCTCGTTTTCTCTCTGTCTCTCTCTGCCTGTATCTCGTTTTCTCTCTGTCTGTATCTCGTTTTCTCTCTGCCTGTATCTCATTTTCTCTCTGTCTGTATCTCGTTTTCTCTCTGTCTCTCTCTGCCTGTATCTCGTTTTCTCTCTGCCTGTATCTCGTTTTCTCTCTGTCTGTATCTCGTTTTCTCTCTGTCTGTATCTCGTTTTCTCTCTGTCTCTCTCTGTCTGTATCTCGTTTTCTCTCTGTCTGTATCTCGTTTTCTCTCTGTCTGTATCTCGTTTTCTCTCTGTCTCAGTGTCTCGCTCTTTCTTTCGCTGTTTCTCCCTTTTTTTCTCTTTTCTGTATGCACATCTTCCTCTCACTTGTTTTTTTGTCTTTATTTTCCTTTCTCCATGTCTCTGTTTTATCGTGTGTGTGTGTGTGTGTGTGTGTGTGTGTGTGTGTGTGTGTGTGTGTGTGTGTGTGTGTGTGTGTGTGTGTGTGTGTGTGTGTGTGTGTGTGTGTGTGTCTGCTGCCCTTCTCATAAAGGACAGAGATATCACATCGTATCAACCTTGTGAAGAACGCGACCTGTGTAGGGCGCCAGCTGATTACAGACACACGCACACATGCACAAGCATACACGCACACACACACACTGCATCTGATAAACTGATCTCACAGACTGGGGATCAGCTGAGAAGCCTCACGTAGTGTCAGTTAAAGCACGGTAAACTCACCAGCTGCTTTTTCAGTAATCGGATCAATCTCCTGGTACAAGTTGGCGTGTGTCCTCCAGGCTGCTAATTGAACAGAGGCATTCGCAGCTGTTGATGTTTCAGTTTGACGTTCACCAGGTCCCTGTATTTATTTATTTATTTTTGCTTCATTCTGTTTATTGAACGAGCAACTGATTAGGGTGTTTGATGCGGTGAGATGGTTAAGGGTTTGTGGATGAAAGCTTGTGCCTGTGAGAGTCATTTGTTCTGAGGCTATAGGCTAATAGTTTGTGATGTTCAGGAAAGCTGAGGCTGATTGCTGCCGATATATGTGGCAGATGGTGTTCAATTGGAGGGTAAATTCATCTGGGTGTATTGATTCAGAGTAGGGTTACTCCCCTTACATCTCGCTCTCTCTCAGGATCACTTGGATGTGCATCGCAAAAGTCATCATATCCTTGTCAGATTGGCATCGTTCCTTAATAGAGAAAATGTAATGTTACGTTCTTGAACTAAATGTGTGTGTGTGTGTGTGTGTGTGTGTGTGTGTGTGTGTGTGTGTGTGTGTGTGTGTGTGTGTGTGTGTGTGGGTGCGAGCTAAAGTGTGTGTGTGGGTGCGAGCTAAAGTGTGTCTGTGGGTGCGAGCTAAAGTGTGTCTGTGGGAGCGAGCTAAAGTTTGTATGTGGGTGCGAGCTAAAGTGTGTCTGTGGGTGCGAGCTAAAGTGTGTCTGTGGGTGCGAGCTAAAGTGTGTCTGTGGGTGCGAGCTAAAGTGTGTATGTGGGTGCGAGCTAAAGTGTGTATGTGGGTGCGAGCTAAAGTGTGTCTGTGGGTGCGAGCTAAAGTGTGTATGTGGGTGCGAGCTAAAGTGTGTATGTGGGTGCGAGCTAAAGTGTGTATGTGGGTGCGAGCTAAAGTGTGTCTGTGGGTGCGAGCTAAAGTGTGTATGTGGGTGCGAACTAAAGTGTGTCTGTGGGTGCGAGCTAAAGTGTGTCTGTGGGTGCGAGCTAAAGTGTGTCTGTGGGTGCGAGCTAAAGTTTGTATGTGGGTGCGAGCTAAAGTGTGTCTGTGGGTGCGAGCTAAAGTGTGTCTGTGGGTGCGAGCTAAAGTGTGTCTGTGGGTGCGAGCTAAAGTGTGTCTGTGGGTGCGAGCTAAAGTGTGTCTGTGGGTGCGAGCTAAAGTGTGTCTGTGGGTGCAAGCTAAAGTGTGTCTGTGGGTGCGAGCTAAAGTGTGTGTGTGTCCACATAGGCAGGTGGCAGCGTTGTGTGCTCAGGAGTGCAGTCGGAGTTGCCCTTCAGGCAATAGCAGGAAATTGATTGAATTCAGAGGGGTTTAGAAAGCTGACAAATCACAAAAAAAACTGGTTTAAAACGCTGTAATAACGCTGTCCATAAATCACCAGTGACAGTTTAATCATCCTCAGGACTGTGGCCTAGTCTGACCACTGGACAACACTCAGGAACTGGCCAAAAGAAAGTACAACCAAACATACACACACAATTCATTCATACCGATGTATGTCTCATAAATCAAGACATTCCTAGCATCAACAAACATCTGCTCACGGTCAAATATTAATCTGACAATTTAATTAAATTACCCAGCATGCTTTTTATAAGATCACATCGTTCCCCTCAAATCATCCATTAAATTAACTTAGAAATATTTTGTCCCTACATTTCCCCATCCACTTGCATTAGCTGGGGTTGACTTCTTATACAGCCCTGAGCTCTATTTCATCTGAGAGCTTGAAACAGCAGTGCTGTGTGGCGTCCATGGTAGGGAGAAAATAAAAGCTGAAAGGGAGCCAATGCATCGCCTTCCTGCATGTTTCAGCCCTTATCCCCCTCCCCTCCATCTCATGTGTTTTAAAGGCAGTAGTGGCATGCCAGAGGCTGGGTGGGAGAAAAAACATGATTGTTATCTATGTGCATAACAGACAAGCCCTATCCGGTGTGACATTTCACATGCAGGACTAAGCTATGTGTATAACTATGTGTATAAGTACGCCGGATGATTTACTAAGATCATTTGGTTTGGAATACCCCCAGGCTTCATCCCAAGGCCCCTTAGATGTGAAATTCTTTGCAATGCTCTAAAGTTGGTTTCCTTTCCCTTTTTAACATAATGTCTGGACAATACCCCCTAAACACCACAACGCATCTAAATGAGCTTTCTTTCTTTTAGGTATCTATATGGTACTGTTACTCCCACACGTTGCAGTGACTTGTTGTGTGTGACATCTCCCAAAAATGAAGCCACAGCAATAATTGCAACAATACCAACAGCAGCCATTCCACGAGAGCATCCATGAGACCTGGAATACAGATGATTCCGAGTCAATACCACTTGCTTGAGCCAGGGCTTTGTCTGACATGGTGTAGAGTAGAGAAGGGTCTCAGTGTTGTGCATTTGTGTACATTTTAGCCATTAACAGGCACTCTTGTCCCTTAATTCAGAGGGACTAACAGTCGGTGTTGTATAATTTACTCCTCTGGCTCCTGTTGAAGGAAGTTTTCTCTGAGGGTTGTTTTCTCCCACGGTGCTAAGCTTTGCCCGTCCCAAAAATCACCTTCCATTACAATAGGCCCGGGGGGTGTATCTATGTGAAGAAACCAATAAGCCATGGATGTTGTGAGCGTATCGGTGTATCTATGTGAAGAAAGCATGGCAATATGGCAGGCAGCCATCTCCATTGTAATTCCATCTCTCCCTCCTCCTTGGTTTGCCCCTGAGGATTGCATCAGAGGATTCATCTGTAATGGAATTAGCCCGTGTGTGTGCCGCAGCAGCAGCTGGGGATGGGTATAGTTCATGTCTTTTATGAAACAAACAGAGTTGGTCATTTTAATTATCCTTTCCATCTTATTATACAGCTCTCTCTCTCTCTCTCTCTCTCTCTCTCTCTCTCTTTCTTTCTTTCTTTCTTTCTCTCTCTCTCTCTCTCTCTCTCTCTCTCTCTCTCTCTCTCTCTCTCTCTCTCTCTCTCTCTCTCACTCTCTCTCTCTCTCTCTCGCACTCTCTCTCTCTCTTTCTCTCTCTCACTCTTTCTCTCTCTCTTTCTCTCTTTCTCTCTCTCTCTCTCTCTTTCTCTCTTTCTCTCTCTCTCTCTCTCTCTTTCTCTTTCTCGCACTCTCTCTCTCTCTCTCTCTTTCTCGCACTCTCCATATCTCTCTTCTCTCTCTCTCTCTTTCTCGCACTCTCCATATCTCTCTTCTCTCTCTCTCTCTTTCTCGCACTCTCCATATCTCTCTTCTCTCTCCCTATTTGTCCTCTCTTTCTCTCTTTGTCTCGACCTATCTTTTTACCTTCTCTCTCTCATTCCTCCACTCTCCTTTTTCTCCTCGGGGATAATATCCGTTCGTTTAAGAAATGGAGAGTTATTACCCCCTTCATGAAATGACAGAATGGATCTAAAGTCATCGACTGTGATTATCTGTCCTCCACCTCCCTGCTTCTCCTTTGCGGCGCACACAGACCAGGTGAATGACATATAGCTTCCACTGTTTGTTCAGATGTGCCTATTTTTCTCCTTTTCTTTTTCACAGTCTCTCTCTTTCTCCCTCTTTTTAATTGCTCAGTTTCTCCCTCCCTCTGCCTGTCTGTTTGACTGTCTGTCTGTGTCTGTCTCTATTTCTCTCTCTCTACGTCTCTCTCTCTCTCTCTCTCTCACTCTCTCGCTTCTCCCCTCTCTCAGTCAGCAGTACTACAGTATTGACTTTCTGGCATATTTTTTTCTGCCACAGAGAGTTCTGAAACGAGGCCCACAGGCCCAGCAGTTAGAATTGTTTATTGAGGTCATGCCAGAGGTTACATGACTCCCCAGTCTGCTGTCTATTGTGAGTTTCGGTATTGCTCTGTAGCGTTCAAGTAAGCTTCTCAAATTGCTGTATATGTCGTTTTTTTATTCCTTAAATGTGTGTGTGTGTGTGTGTGTGTGTGTGTGTGTGTGTGTGTGCGTGTGTGCCATAGACACCTAATTCCTTAAGCGTGTGTGTGTGTGCCATACACACATTTAAGGAAATGGGTGTCTATGTGCATTAGACACCCATTTCCTTAAACGCGTGTGTATTGTTGGATTAACTGATGTGGTGAGTTGAAGTTATCTATCTGAAACATGTCTGTGTGAGATTGCATACATATATTTATTTTCAGTAATAGGGGTCCAATTGGAAGGCTTGATAGTTGACAGCTTTGATGACCTGGTATGCATTGTTTTGTTGTTGTTTTCATGCTTTTCTTGACTGATTCCACACTCATTGTAGATGGATGATGGTGAAAAGAGATACTCAATAATCACTTCGGAAATCAAAGTCATTTCATGCTATTTAGAGACGAAAGCCAGCCAGTGACGTTGCAATCATACGTGCATTTTAAACCTGCTTGTGGCCAGCTGTCTTCCTGCAACAGTGTATTCTTTCAGGCAGACTATCGCAGATGTGTTGTTTATGCGTGTTTGCCCATAGTCTTCTCATCATAATGTCCTTTAATCTGTGACCAGAGGTGTGTAGGTGAGAGCAGATGTGGTAAGATCTTATGTCTGTAGACCAGTTGGAGATGGCTATGGGAGGTGGCTATGGGAGGTGGCTATGGGAGGTGGCTATGGGAGGTGGCTATGGGAGGTGACTATGAGAGGGTGACTATGAGAGGGTGGCTATGGGAGGTGGCTATGGGAGGTGACTATGAGAGGGTGGCTATGAGAGGTGGCAATGGGAGGGTGGCTATGGGAGGGTGGCTATGGGAGGGTGGCTATGGGAGGTTGGCTATGGGAGCCAACCTATGGGAGGTTGGCTATAGGTGCTTGTCCCTATACCTCTCATACGGATGTCCTAAAACACTTGATTCTTCAACTGCTGTGTAGGGAATATATTTCCTTGCTGCCACAGATGATGTAGTTGTATGAGCGGGTCTATGCCACAGATGATGTAGTTGTATGAGCGGGTCTATGCCACAGATGATGTAGTTGTATGAGCGGGTCTATGCCACAGATGATGTAGTTGTATGAGCGGGTCTATGCCACAGATGATGTAGTTGTATGAGCGGGTCTATGCCACAGATGATGTAGTTGTATGAGCGGGTCTATGCCACAGATGATGTAGTTGTATGAGCGGGTCTATGCCACAGATGATGTAGTTGTATGAGCGGGTCTATGCCACAGATGATGTAGTTGTATGAGCGGGTCTATGCCACAGATGATGTAGTTGTATGAGCGGGTCTATGCCACAGATGATGTAGTTGTATGAGCGGGTCTATGCCACAGATGATGTAGTTGTATGAGCGGGTCTATGCCACAGATGATGTAGTTGTATGAGCGGGTCTATGCCACAGATGATGTAGTTGTATGAGCGGGTCTATGGCCCCGTTTTGGTCCTTCTTTGTTATGGTGTGACTGGTATCCTTACCAATCTGCGTGACTACAACGGTGTTGTACAGTAGCCACTTTGTTCTATCATCTGACTGACGTGTTTGCTTCTCCTCCTGTCCGCCAGAGATCAGCCGTGTACGGAAGGACATGTACAACGACACGCTAAACGGCAGCACAGAGAAGCGGAGCAGTGAGCTCCCAGACGCAGTGGGCCCCATGGTGCAGCTCCAGGAGAAACTATTTGTGCCTGTGAAAGAGTACCCCGATGTGAGTACAATCCTTTTTCTGATTACACACACACACACACACATACGAAGATACTCACACACAGGTTTTGTCCGCACTGCTGCTAGCAGGGAAATACACACACACACGCACAGGCACGCCTGAAGGACGACCACAAGTCTACGATGAAAAATGTATGTTTGCGTCAAGGCACTTTCCCTAGATGAATATGAATAATATAACTGTGGGTAAACTGGGTGTGGCCTCATTCAGTCTCAGCCTTATTGGATTACCAAGTTCTTACAGGTCCTGGCAATCTACTTTCCTCTGCTTTAGAGGGTGGGCCCAATGTCATAGTTATTGATTGGGTTAAGAGTTATAGGTGCAGTGGGATTCTAACTGGGCACCGTGTAAACCCCAGGGGGGGACGGCTACTGTTATTGGGTGACTGGGCACCGTGTAAACCCAGGGGGGGGGGGCTATTGTTATTGGCTGACTGGGCACCGTGTAAACCCCAGGGGGGGGACGGCTACTGTTATTGGCTGACTGGGCACCGTGTCAACCCCAGGGAGGGGACGGCTACTGTTATTGGCTGACTGGGCACCGTGTAAACCCCGGGGGGTGGCTACTGTTATTGGCTGACTGGGCACCGTGTAAACCACAGGGGGGCTACTGTTATTGGCTGACTGGGCACCGTGTAAACCACAGGGGGACGGCTACTGTTATTGGCTGACTGGGCACTGTGTAAACCCCAGGGGGGCGGCTACTGTTATTGGCTGACTGGGCACCATGTAAACCCCAGGGGGGAGGCTACTGTTATTGGCTGACTGGGCACCGTGTAAACCCCAGGGGGGGGACGGCTACTGTTATTGGCTGACTGGGCACCGTGTAAACCCCAGGGGGGGGACGGCAACTGTTATTGGCTGACTGGGCACCGTGTCAACCCCAGGGGGGTGACGGCGACTGTTATTGGCTGACTGGGCACCGTGTAAACCCCAGGAGGGGGACGGCGACTGTTATTGGCTGACTGGGCACCGTGTAAACCCCAGGGGGGTGACGGCTACTGTTATTGGCTGACTGGGCACCGTGTAAACCCCAGGGGGGGGGACGGCTACTGTTATTGGCTGACTGGGCACCGTGTAAACCCCGGGGGGGACGGCTACTGTTATTGGACGGATCCGTCCACATGTGAAGAATAGTCACCGCTTGTTATTGACTTGGGTTTGCATAATGGCACTCACCCAGTACTCTCAGCACTACATTGTTGAAAGATACAGTTTATATCAACCCATAAACTTGCGAAAGTTGCGTTGTTTCGGTATTTAATATATTATTTCTGAACTGCTGTGCTGTTTCTTTACCTCAGTATTATTAGTCATGTCAACATGTCGTGTAAGGAGAAATGAAGAAACAACAGAAATGCATCAGGCAGTGGGGCACAGGGCGGAGGATTGCATCATCTACGTAAGACCCCACGTTGAACTTACCTCAACCGTGTGCGTCTGTTCTAACTCGCACCTGAAACTATCCGCCTCGTAGTTAACAAATCTTTTAAGCAATCACCCTCAGATCCTGCTCGCCTAAGCCTGGCCCAGGGGGAGCGAGCCGAGCTCCGAGCTGATTGATCCCAATTAACTTGTTCTTCTGAGAGGCTGATTCTTGCGTGGGCAGCATTAATGGAGTTGAGTCATTGGAGGTTTAAAATCACAGCTCCAGTCCGGATTCATCTACTGTATTTCTGCTGTGGTTTTAAGGCTTTTCAAAGGTTGTTTATGCCACCGTTTTTCACCTGGGGGAAAACAGTAGTAGTTAAGTCAGTGTACACAGACCACCCACGATACAGACTGCCTCCTACTGATCACCTACAGGACAAAAACTGGTTGAATCAACTTTGTTTCCACTTCATTTCAACCCCCCAACAAATTCAATGTGATGACATTGAATCAATGTGGAAAACGGGATTGTATTTGCAAAAGTTCTACATGTAAGGGAATTTTCTCTGTTTTTCACCCAACGTTTAACCTAAATCCAACGACATGGTGAATTTGTTGGTTGATTTCACAATGAATTCCCGTTAGTTGAATTCCCGTATAGTTGAATTCAGGGATAGTTGAATTCAGGGATAGTTGAATTCCGGATATTTGAATTCCCGTTAGTTGAATTCCGGGATAGTTGAATTCCGGCATAGTTGAATTCCGGGATAGTTGAATTCCTGTTAGTTGAATTCCCGTTAGTTGAATTCCCGTTAGTTGAATTCCCGTTAGTTGAATTCCCGTTAGTTGAATTCCCGTTAGTTGAATTCCCGTTAGTTGAATTCCCGTTAGTTGAATTCCCGTTAGTTGAATTCCCGTTAGTTGAATTCCCGTCAGTTGACAACTCAACCAAACTAGATGTTGACGTCTGTGCTTAGTGGATTTTGTACAGAACTGCTTTTTGTTGTTGTTGTTGTTGCATGTTATGAATTCATAATAGATTGGGAATATGGATGGCTATAGATGGTGTGAGATAATAATGTGTCTCTGCAGTCTGTCTGCCTGTATTAGATGTAGGGGGTGTGAGAAAATGTTGTCGATCTCTTGAGTCTCTCTCTCTCTTTCCCAGTCAGTGTGTCTTGGCCTGCTCTTCTAGTCTCCGGTAAAGGACAGCAGCAGCAGAGTGTGTCGGTGCAGGTTGTCCTTTCTGCTCTGAAGGACCGGGAGGATCATTATTACTGAGGATGGGTTCATTAGGAACACTGAGAGATTATATGAGAGGGCTTCAAATAGCCCCCAGTTGAGAGTGCTGGAGCCGTGTGTGTGTGTGTGTGTGTGTGTGTGTGTGTGTGTGTGTGTGTGTGTGTGTGTGTGTGTGTGTGTGTGTGTGTGTGTGTGTGTGTGTGTGTGTGTGTGTGTGTGTGTGTGTGTGTGCGTGCGCGTGTGTGTGTGTGGTTTTGCATACATGCTTATCATTACTGATAATTATCATTACTGACAATAAGAGTTGATAGAGTTTGTGACCGGGAGGATCAGTTAAAATGGCGCCGAAGAGGATGGCTGACGTTTTACATGCTCCCAACCAACTGTGCTATTTTGTTCGGTTTTTTGTGTTGTTTGTAACTTATTTTTTAACTTATTTTGTACATAATATTGCTGCTATCTCTTATGACCGAAAATAACTTCTGGACATCAGAACAGCGATTACTCACCTCGAACTGGAAGAAGCTTTTTCCTTTGACAAGTCCGACGAGAAGGATATACTGCTTTCCCGGGAACAGGCCCAAATCCCTGTCATTTGCGTGAAGAAAAGATGGAGGAAAACAAGGCGCAGATCGGGCTGCCTTTTGAGAATCCGTAGGCAAACTCCCACTGCCATCCGTTTCTACTGGCTAACGTGCAATCACTGGAAAATTAAATTACGATTATAGTACCAACGGTACATTAAAAACTGTAATATCTTCTGTTTCACTGAGTTGTGGCTGAACGACAACACGGATAATATAGAGCTGGCTGGATTTTCCATGCACCGGCAGAAAAGAGAGTCTGGTAAGACTAGGGTTGGCGGTGTGTGTCTATTTGTCAATAACAGCTGTTGCGCAATGTCTAATATAGTTTTCATCTATATTATTCATAGCCGTCTATTTTCCACCACAAACCAATGCTGGCACTAAGACCGCACTCAACCAACTCTGTAAGGCCATAAGCAAACAAGAAAATGCTCATCCAGAAGTGGCACTCCTAGTGGCCAGGGACTTTAATGCAGGCAAACTTAAATCAGTTTTACCAGATTTACCAGCATGTCACATGAGCAACCAGAGGGAAAAAAACTATTCCACCTTTACTCCACACACAGAGATGCATACAAAGCTCTCCATCGCCCTCCATTTCGCAAATCTGACCATAATTCTTACCCTGACGATTCCTGCTTACAAGCAAAGACTAAAGCAGGAAGTACCAGTGACTTGCTCAATACAGAAGTGGTCAGATGACGTGGATTCTACTCTACAGGACTGTTTTGCTAGCACAGACTGGAATATGTTCTGGGATTCATCCAATGGCATTGAGGAGTATACCACCTCAGTCATCGGCTTCATCAATAAGTGCGTGCATTGACGACGACGTTCCCACAGCGACCGTACGTACATATCCCAACCAGAAGCCATGAATTACAGGCAACATCTGCATCAATCTAAAGGCTAGAGCTGCCGCTTTCAAGGAGCGGGAGACTAATCCGGACGCTTACAAGAATTTCCGTTATGCCCTGAGACGAACCATCAAACAAGCAAACTGTCAATACAGGATTAAGATTGAATCCTACTACAGCGGCTCTGACGCTCTTCGGATGTGGCAGGGCTTGAAAACTATTACAGACTCCAAAGGAAAATCCAACACTGAAGCATGTGTGATAACGCTCTCGGTAGCCGATGTGAGCAGGACCTTTAAACAGGGCAACATTCACAAAGCCGCGAGCCCAGACAGATTACCAGGACGTGTACTCAAAGCATGCGCAGGCCAACTGGCAAGTGTCTTCACTGACATTTTCAACCTCTCCCTGACCGAGTCTGTAATACCTACATGTTTCAAGCAGACCACCATAGTCCCTGTGCCCAAGGAAGTGAAGGTAACCTGCCTAAATTATTATCACCCTGTAGCACTCATGTCAGTAGCCATGAAGTGCTTTGAAAGGCTGGTCATGGCTCATGAACACCTTTATCTAGAAACCCTAGACCCACTCCAATTTGCATACCACCTCAACAGATCCACAGATGACGCAATCTCAATCGCTCTCGACACTGCCCTTTCCCACCTGGACAAAAGGAACACTTATGTGAGAATGCTGTTCAGTGACTACAGCTCAGCATTCAACACCATAATGCCCACAAATCTCATCACTAAGTTCAGGGCCTTGGGACTAAACACCTCCCTCTGCAACTGGATCCTGGACTTCCTGGCGGGCCTCCCCCAGGTGGTAAGGGTAGGCAAAAACACGTCTGCCATACTGATCCTCAACACTGGGGCCCCCCAGGGGTGTGTACTTAGTCCCGCTGTACTCCCTGTTCACCCACGACTGCGTGGCCAAACACGACTCCAACACCATCATTAAGTTTGCGGACGACACAACAGTGGTAGGCCTGATCACCAACAACAATGAGACAGCCTATAGGGCGGAGGTCAGAGACCTGGCAGTGTGGTGCCAGGACAACAACCTCTCCCTCAATGTGAACAAGACAAAGGTGCTGATCGTGGACTACAGGAAAAGGCGGGCCAAACAGGCCCCCATTAACATCGAAGGGACTGTAGTGGAGCGGGTCAAGAGTTTCAAGTTCCTTGATGTCCACATCACCAACACACTATCATGGTCCAAACACACCAAGACAGTCGTGAAGAGGGCACAACAAAACCTTTTCCCCATCGGGAGACTGAAAAGATTTGGCATGGGTCCCCAGATCCTCAAAATGTTCTCCAGCTACACATCCTGACCGGTTGCATCACCGCCTGATATGGCAACTGCTCGGCATCTGACCATAAGGCA
>NC_068422.1:45177111-45184611 GCF_023373465.1 Oncorhynchus keta | reverse complement strand
ATCTGCAGATAATCGCCAAGAAGCAGCCTTCCAGTATGCAAACTGGATGCATTCATGTGAAGATATGTTTTCAGCATTTAACCCAACCCCTCTGAATCCGAGAGCTGCGGAGGGCTGCCATAATCCACGTCCAGGTCATCGGTGCCCGGGGAGCAGTTCTTGTTGGGGTTAACTTCGCCTGGAGCGCTACCGTGGGCATATAACTACATTGCATGATTTATGGATCGCAAAGTCATATAAGAGATTGACTTTATTTCGGTCAGTTCGACACCTTTTATACACTAGCCCAACGCACGCTGTCAATCAAAGAACAGCAAATAGCCTATGCGCCCTGAGACTGTGACTGACTATAGGCCTACGAAACAGGCAAAATGAAAGAATAATTCACAATGAAGTGGATTTCATGGGGCGTGTAAATTCACTCACAGGAGACGGCGAAGCATCATGCAGCCAACCACAGCGCACAACGATAACGCGCAACGATAACGCGCAACGATAACGCGCCAACGATAACGCGCAACGATAGCGCGCAACGATAACGCGCGTACCAAGAGGCGGGACAGACAGCATTCTGACAAACCGGCAGAGTATCCCGTCATTGCTCGCTTTGTGATTGACAAGCGCCTGTCCTGCCCAGAGATCACTAGATGATGCATGTTGTTCATTCTAGCGGGAGAAGAGGCTATAAGGACTCTTCTGTGACCCGCCAATTGAAACGTTTAAGTGAGGAAAAAAAGCCTATAGTTTAATTAATGAATTGGGAAAGAAAGTTGCTTACGGAACACCCTGTTTCATGTTCAACATGCATACGCGATATTTGAAAGGTCAATTATGATAAGGTGAATAATCACACGCACATTCCCACACACTATCTATCACCTCTTGAAAGAGCTATCTGGCCTTTCTTCCTGCACGCTCGCCCTCTGGTCCTCCGTAATAATGAAAACAAAAGACAATCCTGCAGAAGGGAATTAGAGCAGAGTGCTATTAGAAGTCACGCAGTAATTCCTTTGCCTCTTAAAGTAGCTCGTTTATCTTCATAAAACAATGAGATCAGTGGGAGTGTGTGCTGATTGGTCCAGCATGCTCTCGGTTTAAAATGGCCTTAATTATTTTAGGTTTTTATTGTAGTTGATGGAAAACATACTTAATCTCCACTGCCCAGATTGGATAAATAGGGCGAGTCCTTTAAAAGCAGATATTAGACATTCCATTAGCTTCAATGGATTTTCTCACTCTTCACTTCCCTCTCTCTCTCTTAGTTTAGGGGGAGGAGTGGAGGTGGGTTGTGTCATTGCTGGGGCCACTGACTCAATCTGTCTCTGTCCTGTTGGCCTCTCCAGCTGGCTACTCTGATCAATACTATGGATGGGGGTTTGGAACCACTATTTTACTGCAATGATTTGAACTTACTCCATCCACCCGGTCCAGTGTCCCACCCGTCCACCCTAGAAATGTCGGAAATTGTGCAGTTGGGCCGAGAGACTCACTTGCTTTATAAACACGCGGACAGTGGACATAAATACAGTATGTGTTTGACCCCAGTGCACCGGCTGTGCGGCCCTGTGTTGGTTCTTTAACAGGAAGAGAAGGCCCAGTGTGATCCTGAGTGAGCTGCAGCTGCCATGCGGATCACTCGACGTCTGACAGAAAAGGTTAAATACAGGAAGTTAAGGCTGGGATGATACCAGTATCACAATCCCCCCCCATGGCATAAATGAGAAAACAAAGCAGGCCGTTAAAAAACCCGCTGTGTGTCAAATACAGTGTCCTGTGACTGTGGGTGACCACGTGTCTTCCTAAAGAAGTTAAATTGTGTGTTTTGTTTCCTTGCCATGGTACTAACGAGGATTTGCAGAACTGGTATCGTCCCGGCCCTACTGTAAGAGGGACGTGAGGGGTAGGGGGGCACCCTCCACAAAGACGATTCCTGTCTGAAGCACACTAACCCTACCAATATTGATAACCTTCACGCAAATCCCCTCTCTCACCTTGCCAGTCCCTCACCCAGATTTCACTTGACAAGATGGGAGATGGGATTCTAATACTGCCCTTTTTTATTCTCCTCGTCTCAAAACACATGCACGCGCAGGGAAAGCACACACACACACACACACACACACACACACACACACACACACACACACACACACACACACACACACACACACACACACACACACACACACACACACACACACTACTGTCCTCTCAAAACACATGCACGCGCAGGGAAAGCACACACACACACACACACACACACACACACACACACACACACACACACACACACACACACACACACACACACACACACACACACACACACACACACACACACACACACACACTACTGTCCTCTCAAAACACATGCACGTGCAGGGAAAGCACACACACAGACACACACACTACTGTCCTCTCAAAACACATGCACGCAAAACAGGGCAAAGAAAGCACACACACACAGACACACACACTACTGAAAACACATGCACGCGCAGGCACACACACAGACACACACACTACTGTCAAAACACACAGACACACACACTACTGTCCTCTCAAAACACATGCACGTGCAGGAAAGCACACTCACACACACACATACACACACACTACTGTCCTCTCAAAACACATGCACGCGCAGAAAGCACACACACACACAGAAACACACACCACTGTCCTCTCAAAACACATGCACGTGCAGGGAAAGCACACACACACACACACACACACACACACACACACACACACACACACACACACACACACACACACACACACACACACACACACACACACACACACTACTGTCCTCTCAAAACACATGCACGTGCAGGGAAAGCACACACACAGACACACACACACTACTGTCCTCTCAAAACACATGCACGCACAGGGAAAGCACACACACAGACACACACACTAATGCCCTCTCAAAACACATGCACGCGCAGGGAAAGCACACACACAGAGACACACACACTACTGTCCTCTCAAAACACATGCACGCCAGGGAAAGCACACACACAGACACACACACTACTGTCCTCTCAAAACACATGCACGCGCAGGGAAAGCACACACACAGACACACACACTACTGTCCTCTCAAAATACATCCACGCGCAGGGAAAGCACACACACAGACACACACACTACTGTCCTCTCAAAACACATGCACGCGCAGGGAAAGCACACACACAGACACACACACTACTGTCCTCTCAAAACACATGCACGCGCAGGGAAAGCACACACACAGACACACACACACACACACTACTGTCCTCGCAAAACACATGCACGCGCAGGGAAAGCACACACACACAGACACACACACTACTGTCCTCTCAAAACACATGCACGCGCAGGGAAAGCACACACACAGACGCACACACTACTGTCCTCTCAAAACACATGCACGCGCAGGGGAAGCACACACACAGACGCACACACTACTGTCCTCTCAAAACACATGCACGCGCAGGAAAGCACACACACACACACACACACACTACTGTCCTCTCAAAACACATGCACGCGCAGGGAAAGCACACACACAGACGCACACACTACTGTCCTCTCAAAACACATGCACGCGCAGGGGAAGCACACACACAGACGCACACACTACTGTCCTCTCAAAACACATGCACGCGCAGGGAAAGCACACACACAGACGCATACACGACTGTCCTCACAAAACACATGCACGCGCAGGGGAAGCACACACACACCCACATACACACACACTACTGTCCTCTCAAAACACATGCACGCGCAGGGAAAGCACACACACACAGAAACACACACCACTGTCCTCTCAAAACACATGCACGTGCAGGGGAAGCACACACACACACACACACACACACAGACACACACACTACTGTCCTCTCAAAACACATGCACGCGCAGGGAAAGCACACACACAGACACACACACTACTGTCCTCTCAAAACACATGCACGCGCAGGGAAAGCACACACACAGACACACACACCACTGTCCTCTCAAAACACATGCACGCGCAGGGAAAGCACACACACACAGACACACACACAGACACACACACACCACTGTCCTCTCGAAGCACACCACAGCCTCACGATCCCCAATTCCCCACCTCAAAACTACTCGGAGGCATTCATCACTGCCAAATGCATCACGGTACTCTACTTGGCATGATGGGTTAGGAGACATGGAACACAAAAGCTGGGCAGAGGAGGAGAGGAGAGAGGGATGCTCCTAAAGGAAGGATATCAACATGCAGGTGACAGAGGCAGACCGGAGGGAGACCAGAGGGGGTTGAGAAGTGTTGCTTCGAGTCCCCCTTTCACCTCCGTGCTGTCACTTGCACTTTTTTGTTGTGCCCGGGTTGTGCCACTATGAATAAGTCAGATGCTCTTTCATGACCCGTTTTATTTTTTATTTTTTACGGAGGAGGGGATGTTTGACTATGATAATGCGGAAGGGTTCTGACGGCTCAGATATTTTGTTGAAACGTCGTAGGTAGGGAAATACAGGGGGGGGTCCAGTAGATGGTCATCGTGATGTTGAGGTTGATGGTGATCTTCATCATCTTCATGACAGTCAAGGTGTAAGAGAGAGAGAGAGAGGGAGAGAGAGAGAGCCTGCCTCGATGCGGGATCTCCTGGCAGCTGCGCCGATGGGTTTCTTCTGAGTTGTAGGCTGAAAGGGATGGTTGTTCCGTGACTGGTGTCTCTGTATTGCACCGAACGCGGCGGAATCATGGTACAGGGAGACCTGCGTCAAGAGAGTGGAGATAACTCTGGCTTTTTGATTTACCTTCCCGGTGAATTTGAGCTGAGCTGTACTTGTGAAGATGAGGAAGTCCCGTGGTTTCTATGATTGTTCAGGCTCAAAAGGAACACATTTTTTTTTTATCCAGGAGACAAGAAAGCGTGATTGACTAGAAGGACACCGCTGACTGAGCTCTCAAGCACCGTCATGCAAAAACCTGTATAGCTCTGGGATGCCCAATCAAAGTGAGAGTGTCTTAAATTGCAGGCATGGAGGATTATGCAGAAAGCTGTCTCTATGGAGTGACCTGTGTCTCTATGGAGTGACCTGTGTCTCTATGGAGTGACCTGTGTCTCTATGGAGTGACCTGTGTCTCTATGGAGTGACCTGTGTCTCTATGGAGTGACCTGTGTCTCTATGGAGTGACCTGTGTCTCTATGGAGTGACCTGTGTCTCTATGGAGTGACCTGTGTCTCTTTGGAGTGACCTGTGTCTCTATGGAGTGACCTGTGTCTCTATGGAGTGACCTGTGTCTCTTTGGAGTGACCTGTGTCTCTATGGAGTGACCTGTGTCTCTATGGAGTGACCTGTGTCTCTATGGAGTGACCTGTGTCTCTTTGGAGTGACCTGTGTCTCTATGGAGTGACCTGTGTCTCTATGGAGTGACCTGTGTCTCTATGCTGAGATATTGTCTTTGTTATTTCTTCTCGTTGGAGAGTGGTGTGTGTATTGTGTATAGGGACATAGTGCATGGCAGAGCAGCAGAATGTGCCCTTTTCAACCATGCCAGGTGCAAACTCCTTACTTTGGCAGCTGACAAACGGCTAAAACAACTGGGCTTTCAGCGAGGTGCTGAAACACACAGAAAGGACAGCATGGGGTCTGTTTATTCTGTACACCTCAGTCCTTTAGAGGTTTGGAGGGTGAAACTGGAAATTCCACAATGTTTGTAGGCATTTCTTGTATATTCTGTACTTTCTTTCGGGTTGGTAGTCAAAGGTAAGCAAATAAATCTTCTGCCGATGGACAGAATTTCCATAGCGAGGGAGAGACGAGAGGAAAAGGGGGGAGGGAGAGAGCAAAATTAAAAGAAGGGCAGAGCACACGATAAACATTGCTCTTGCTCATCGCACAGTACACAACTTTGGGCACGAGAGCCGCAGAGCCAGCAGAAAGACAATATACACTGAACAAAAAGATGTATGTATATGTAAAGTGTTGGTCCCATGTTTCATGAGCTGCAATGAAAGATCCCAGAAATTGTCCATACGCACAAGAAGTAAGTATTTCTCTCAAATTTTGCGCTCAAATTTGTTTATATCCCTCTTAGTGAGCATTTCTCCCTTGCCAAGATAATCTATCCACCTGACAGGTGTGGCGTATCAAGAAGCTGATTAAACAGCATGATCATTACACAGGTGCAGCTTGTGCAGTTTTGTCACACAACACAATGCCACAAATGTCTCAAGCTTTGAGGGAGCGTGCAATTGGCACGCTGACTGCAGGAATGTCAACCAGAGCTGTTGCCAGATAATTTAATGTTTATTTCTCTATTATAAGCCGCCTCCAACGTTGTTTTAGAGAGTTTTCCAGTACGTCCAACCGGCCTCAATCCGCAGACCAGGTGTATGGCGTTGTGACCAACATATTCATATCTGTTTCCCAGTCATGTGAAATCCATAGATTAGGGCCGAATGAATTTATTTAAATGGACTGATTTCCTTATATGAACTGTAACTCAGTAAAATCTTCCGGACCTCATTTGAATGGATTGTCACTACTTCAAGCACAGCACTTTGATAGCCACAGAGGAGGGAGTAACCATAGTAGTCCATATGTTTCCCACAGCTCTTCGTCACTCACATCCTGTAGTGTCAAGTCGACTCTGATTCAAAACACTGTCAAAGTGAATGTACAGATGTAGGATCTTAATTAGATCACCCTGTTGCAGGAAATGTAAAACTTGTGGTGTATTTCAGGTTTAAAAAAATACTTCTCAAATTAGCATTTTCCACTTTTTACAATTCTGACTTGATTTTCCTCACACGAAAAATGTATCAACCCATTCAAAAATGTCCATTCATTATAATTAAAAACAAATACAATTTTATTTGTCACATGTGCCGAATACAACAGGTGTTGGCTTTGAACTGTTTTCTTTACCGTTAATTGCTTACTTATGAGCCCTTTCCCAACCATTCAGAGTTAAAAAGTATCAAATGTGCTAATAAAAATAGAAAAGAGTAACACTATAAATAACAATAACGAGGCTATATACAAGGAGTACCTCTCCCGAGTCCACATAATAATTCACATTTCCTGTTGCTGCGGGATTATTTTCCTGCTGTAGCAAACCGGCTCAAATTAAGATCTCACATCTGTTTTGACATGAAGTGATCAGCGGAGATAATGGTGAATGCCAATCTTTTAAAAACGTTCATTGTTCTTGCTCTGTTTCGTTTGAATCCAATAGGTCTTGTTGCTATAAACTTGGCCAGTCAGTCAGTCAGTCTGTCTCTCTTGTCCTTTAAGGCCCAGGACCTGTCTGTGTGTCAGTCTCAGTCCCAGCTCATCGATATGCAGCAGCCCTCATGAGTCTTGACTGACAGGCAGTGTAAAGTCCAGTGAGGAGAGGAGCAGAGAGGAGCTGCTGATCGATGGGCGAAACGATTGCTGAGCCTTATCTTGTCAGCGGCGTCTGGTCGCAAGACACTCCCGATATCGGCTGCTTTT
>NC_068422.1:45164611-45172111 GCF_023373465.1 Oncorhynchus keta | reverse complement strand
CTCTCTCTCTCTCTCTCTACATTTCTCTGAGAGTCTGGGAATGACTTTCCAAGTTGCTCTGTTAAAGCAACACTGTGCATAGTTTACATACATATCAGTCTTGTTGTTTGTTGCATCAGTATTGCCACAGGTCTCCAAGCGACACTACAGTAGTTAACCGTGCAGCTAACCTTGAGCTCATTGCTTAGTGGTTTGAATTAGTGTGCTGAATCTTAAGGTTCCCCTTAATTACTGCCTCCTCGTGGCATATATTCTGCCAGACAGCATGTCTGGCTCAGCAGGGACAATACACTGAGCAAACCAAAATTGGTTCTGTGAAAGTTCCTAGAACATTTGTTAGGTTGACACAAATGTTCTCATAAAACAAAAACTATCCAGTTGTGCTGATTATGGACGATTGTAAAAAACATTCGCCTGTGGTTGCAAGAACATTCCCAGAGCACGTTCCTTCTGTTCTTTAAAGGTTTCCAGAATGTTTCATTGGGTTGTGGGAACAGTCTGGTGGTGAATACAAAAGATCTGTTCTCAAAACACAGAAAATGTCCACAAAAACTTTACAATGGTTCTATTAGGTTGGAAAAATATGTTGCAAGAAGATTCCCAGAACACTTTATTAAAATGTTTTTTTAGAAGTTCCTAAAACATTTCTTTAGGTTGTAGGAAAATAGTGGGGATATACAGTATACACTCAGTTGCCAGTCTATTAGGTACACCCATCTAGTACCGGGCCGGGCCCCGTTTGCCTCCAGAACAGCCTAAATTCTTCGGGGCATGGGTGTACAAGGTGTCGGAAACATTCCACAGTGATGTTGGTCCATGACATCAAGCAGTTGTTGCAGATTGGACGGCGTTATATTCACGCTGCGAACAGCCCGTTACATCTCTTCCCAAAGATGCTCTATTGGATTTGGTCATCAACAATGTTCAGATAAGCTGTGGCGTTCAATCGTTGCTCAATTGGTATCAAGTGACCTGACGTCTGCCAGGAAAACATTCCCCACACCAGTACACCATCACCACCAGCCTGTACCTCTGACACCAGGCAGGATGAGTCCATGGACTCGTACTGCTTAAGCCAAATTCTGACTCTGCCATCAGCATGACACGACAGGAACCGTGATTAGTTGGACCAGGCAATGTTTTTTCCACTCCTCAATTGTCCGGTGTTGGTGATCATGTGCCCACTGGAGCAGCTTCTTCTTGTTTTCAGCTGATAGGAGAGGAACCCGGCGCGGTCGTCTGCTGCAATAGCCCATCCATGACAAGGTTTGATGAGTTGTGCGTTCCGAGATGCCGGTCTGCACACCACTGTTGTACTGCACCATTATTTGTCTGCCTGTGACCCGCCTGTTAGCTTGCATGATTCTAGCTATTGTCCTTCGACCTCGCTCTTCCGACTGAATGTCTCTCTTCCGACTGAATGTCCGACTGAATGTCTCTCCTCCGACTGATTGTCTCTCCTCCGACTGAATGTCTCTCCTCCGACTGAATGTCTCTCTTCCGACTGAATGTCTCTCCTCCGATTGAATGTCTTCCCGACTGAATGTCTCTCCTCCGACTGAATGTCTCTCCTCCGACTGAATGTCTCTCTTCCGACTGAATGTCTCTCCTCCGACTGAATGTCTCTCCTCCGACTGAATGTCTCTCTTCCGACTGAATGTCTCTCCTCCGACTGAATGTCTCTCTTCCGACTGAATGTCTCTCCTCCGACTGAATGTCTCTCCTCCGACTGAATGTCTCTCTTCCGACTGAATGTCTCTCCTCCGACTGAATGTCTCTCCTCCGACTGAATGTCTCTCCTCCGACTGAATGTCTCTCCTCCGACTGAATGTCTCTCCTCCGACTGAATGTCTCTCCTCCGACTGAATGTCTCTCTTCCGACTGAATGTCCGACTGAATGTCTCTCTTCCGACTGAATGTCCGACTGAATGTCTCTCTTCCGACTGAATGTCTCTCTTCCGACTGAATGTCTCTCCTCCGACTGAATGTCTCTCCTCCGACTCAATGTCTCTCCTCCGACTGAATGTCTCTCCTCCGACTGAATGTCTCTCCTCCGACTGAATGTCTCTCTTCCGACTGAATGTTTTTTATTTGTCGCATCATTCTCGATACACCCGAGAGACACTGTCGTGCGTGAAAAGCCCAAGACGGCAGTCGTTTCTGAACTGCTGGATCCAACGTGCCTGGTACCAACGTGCCTGGTACCAACGTGCCTGGTACCAACGGTCGTGCCACGCTCAAAATCGCTTAGGTCACTCGTTTTGCCCATTTTAGCGTTCAATTGAACAGTAATTGAATGCCTTGATGTCTGTCTGCTTGCTTTATATAACACGCCAAGGCCATGTGGGGTGGTGTACCTAATAAACTGGCCACTGAGTGTACACAACAGGACAGATTTTGATGACATTCTTCCCATAATGATAATGTGTTATTTTACTGTTAAGTTAATTGCACAACAGTCCATGTAGCAACAGATATGGCGATTATCTGGAATCACATAAACATTTACTGTACAAACATATTTTTACCATATTTTGTTGATAGTCACAAACAGGGATTGAATCTGGGAGTTTATAAGCATTATCCCTGGAATGAATCCATTGCGTCACTGGGATTGTTGACAGCTTATCTTTGACTTCCAAGTCGTGGTCTTTGTCTTTGCAATGGAGAGGGTAAGTGAATCTAGAAAAATAGGTATGCTTTATTATTTCTTACTCTATCAGTCCTCTTTATATACTGTAATGTTGGGATGTTTTGACTTTTGTTTTCCCCAAAAACTTGACTTCAAAAATCATGTTAAGTCATTGCCTTGTTGATTGCGGTTAGGTCCACATGCAGTGCCTTCAGAAAGTATTCACACCCCTTGGAGGGTGGTACTCAGTAATGTGTTGTATTGGATTTGCCCCAAAATAACACTTTGTATTCAGGACAGAAAGTGAATTGCTTTGCCACGTTTTTCTTTGCAATATTACTTTAGTGCCTTGTTGCAAACAGGATGCATGTTTTGGTAATATTTTTATTCTGTACAGGCTTCCTTCTTTTCACTCTGTAAATTCAACAATGTTGTTGATCCATTCTCAGTTTTCTCCTATCAGAGCCTTTAAACTCTGTAACTGTTTTAAAGTCACCATTGGCCTCATTGTGAAATCCCTGCGTGGTTTCTTTCCTCTCCGGCAACTGAGTTAGGAAGGACGCCTGTATCCTTGTAGTGACTAGGTGTATTGATACGCCTTCCAAAGAATAATAATAGCTTCACCATGCTCAAGGGGATATTTAATGTCTGCTCTTTTTATTTTTTACCAATTTACCAATTATTGGTGCCCTTCTTTGCAAGGCATTGATAACCTCCCTGGTCTTTGTGGTTGAATCTGTTTGAAATTCACTGCTCGACTGAGGGACCTTACAGATCATTTTATGTGTAGGGTAGATAGATGAGATAGTCATTCATAAATCGTGTTAAACACTACTATTACACACAGAGGGAGTCCATGCAACTTATTATGTTACTTGTTAAGCAAATTATCACTCCTGAATTTATTTAGGCTTGCCATAACAAAGCGGTCAAATACTTATTTACTCAATTAATTTGTCAAAATTTCTAAAAACACTAATCCACTTGGGCGTCATGGGGTATTGAGTGTAGGCTAGTGACAAAACAAATATAAATGTCATCCATTTTAAATTCAGGCTGTAACAAGGAGTGTGAATACATTCTGAAAGGCACTGTAGATGTGCATATATATATATATATATATACTAAGATATACACTGAGCGTACAAAACATTAGGAACACCTGCCCTTTCCAAGACATAGACTGACCAGGTGAATCCAGGTGCAAACTATGATCCCATCCATTAGTGTAGATTGTGGGGAGGAGACAGGTTAAAGAAGGATTTTTAAGCCTTGAGACATGGATTGTGTATGTGTGCCATTTAGTGGGTGAGGGAGAAAGACAAAGGATTTAAGTGCCTTTGAACGGGTGTACGGTAGTAGGTGCCAGGCGCACCGGTTGAATGTGTCAAGAACTGCAATGCTGCTTGGGTTTTACGCACAGCAGTTTCCCGTGTGTATCAAGAATGGTCCACCACCCGAAGGACATCCAGCCAATGTGGCACAACTGTGGGAATCATTTGAGTCAACAGGGGCCAGCATCCCTGTGGAACGCTTTTGAGACCTTGTAGTCCGACGAATTGAGGCTGTTCTGAGGGCAAACGGGGATACAACTCAATATTAGGAATGTGTGGTCCTAATGCTTTGTACACTCAGTGTATAGCCATAGTTTGGATCATAATTGGAGAATTTCAGTACGAAGGGAAATCCACTAGAAACATTAGGATCCTGTTGGCGCAACAGACTACAAGGCTTGCAGATCACAGGTTAAAATCTGCTTGACGACCATTCTTTAAAAAAGCTATAGCAATGTTTGGACAATACCCTCATAAAATATAATGATGTAAGAACATGGAGTTGCCATTTCTTTAGAAGTAACTTCATATAATAATGTCACGTCACACGTCAACATTGGCAGAACATTGCAGCAATGCTTTCAGAACTACTTCCGTTTATCGTCGGCAGTGTGTCTTTAGAGCAATTCTGTATCGTCATGCCATAACCTTACAAAACTTGACAATCGTCTCGCAGGAATGTTTGTTGTCATACAGTAGGCGTTAGTAGTAATATCTCCAACATTAACGGAATATTCCAGGGAGTTTTTCTTTTTTTTTTTATTAATAACTCCAGGTAATGTAATCAGAACCGTCATGTCATAATGTCACAACTATAAAAAGCAAAGAAGGGCTGCTGTAATCTAGGAGCTCACATGCAATACTTTTAATAGCCAACGTTTCGACAGCCAAGCTGTCTTCACACTGTGACTTTATGAGACCATTGGAGGAATGTTCCCTGCTTGTTGTTATGAGTGTTTTTGAGTAACATATCCATCAGCGTTAGCAGAACGTTTCTGCAATGTTTCGTCGTAACCACTTCTCTTGCTCAAACATCTTGTCTAAGAACATCACCGGAACGTGTTATTACATGCCCAGGCAACCTCGTAACAACGCGATTGAAATGTTTGTGGGGGCGTTATCGTCCTAATGTTGGCTTCAAACCTAACTAGAACATCGTGGGAATGTTGGCTAATGTTCCCGGTTTGCTGGGCTGTTTGTTGTTATCAATATACACCCTTGGAATGTTCTCTATTCATTCTCTTGGGTATTATTCCTATGCTTGTGGAAGGCGGCCCTTGTGTTCTCCCGCTCCACAAAGGTGGCGATCCCTGCGATCTTAATGATTATCATCTCAAAACGTTCACGTTTAGCGAAAACATTTGAATTCTCAGCTGCAGCCTTTTTTTAGAGGGTTAATGTATTCTGAATGCTCACCAGTCAGGCTTTAGACCGGGCCACAGCACCATCTCGGCTGCCTCTCTAGTCATAAATTACACAGTTAATGCGCGAGACAGGAAACGGCACTGCGCTGCCCTTCGTATTGATCTGTCGAAAGCATTCGATACGGTTGATCACGCACTCCTGTTGCGGAGGCTATCCAAAATTGGTGACCTTAATCTAGTACAACGGAGGAGCGAAAACCCACAGACACTCGGCCCTCCGTGGAATGAGGTTTGACACGTGGTCCAGACCAAGCGGCCTGCGGCTGGTTAAAAATGACCTGCACAACAAAAGTCAATGTACATCTGCTGATGGAGTTCAGTCTAAAGGAGTGCCACAAGGCTCAATACTAGTCCCTTTACTGTTCACTATTTACATAAATGATTTGTCCCTGAATAATAATAATAACTGGTACCTACATCTCTATGTGGATGACACAGTTATTTATTCCCGTGCGCCCTCAGTGCAGCAGGAATCGCCCAATGATCTTAAATGTTGTTTAAACCAAGTTTATGTCGTTCTCCAGGTCTTGTGAAATTGACCCTAAAGATCTGTGTCGCTGCACCTTGAAGGGGGCCCAAATTGAGCAAGTCCCTCTTAATTATTTAGGTATTTGGACTGATGATGAGCTGTCTTTTAAAACACACGTTGAAAAACGAACAAAGAAAGCTGACAATTTAGATCGGTTTCCTCTATAGAAATAAATCTTGCCTTTCTTTTGAACCAGGAGGAAGATTGTTCAAGCGTTGCTCATCCTCATCATACTTGACTATGGTGATATCATCTACATGCGCGCAGCAGCCTCTGTTTTGAAACCTTTAGATTCAATCTATCACACAGCCCTGCGTTTTATCATTGGAGAAAATGTTTGTACACGTCATTCATTGCCTTTTATATACTGCAGTTGGCTGGGAGTCTGACTACCAGAAGGGCCCAACATGGGCTGCTATTTGTTTATAAAGCAGTTCTCCAGAAACTCCCTAACTACGTCAACTCACTTCTTTTAATTGGAAATCCAGCCACCACCCGACTCGCTCTCAAGACTGGCTCGTTCTAGAAGTCTCCACGGACTCCGGGAAGATTGGCTTTAGTTATTGTGTCCCTAGTGCATGGTATAACCTGCAGGCCACTTTGAGGCTTGACTCTCTGGTCTCGAAGGAATGTGGTGAAGGAGAACTGCATTTTTTTGATTGATGTTTTTTGATGTGATATTAGGTGTGTTGAAATTGTGAATTGATAGTGTTGTTTTGATACTGATTATGTTGGTTTGTTGTTCCCAGGGCACTCTTGAAAACGAGACCCTGGTTTCAATGCGTTTCCCCTGGTTAAGTAAAGGCAACAAATAAAATACATATGAAAAAAAAATTGATTGGTTGTTAGGCCTGTACAGGATCTTAATTTGACCACTCAGTTGCAGGATACATTGTCCTGCCTGGTGTATTCAAGGTTTTAAAATGCTTCTGAAGTTGTCATTTCCACTTTAAAATGTCAGACTTGATTTGCTCTAACGGAAAATTGATCAAAAATGTCCATTAATTAATAATCCACATAGTAATTCACACTTCCTGTTGCTGCAGGATTATTTATAAAATGGAGAGCCTATACCTGGGTAGGGTGTCTCGGATGAAATGTCCACTAATGTTAGCAGAACGTTCCAGCAATGTTTTCTCAGAGCCAATTTGAATTCAACCCGGACATGATTTGCTGAAGAATGTTTAAGGAATGTTACTGGAGCAATCGTGCCATAACGTCACACTATAACTTTGCGAGAGCGTTGTGGGAATGTTCCCTGCTTGTTGTCATGGGTCGTTTTGAATAACATTTCCATCAACATTAGCAGAACGTTCCGATTAATGTTTTTCTCAGAACCATTTCTATTTGCTCTCACATTTTGTTGCGGCAGAGTGTTCTACAAACATTACTGGTCCGTTGTGTTATTACGTTACCTGGAAACCGAATGAGAACATTTGGAGAATGTTCTGCGGTTGGCTGTTAAAGATGTTGCGCTCAACATTTTTAGTGAACGTAAGGAGGACATTCCAAGGATATTTCATTTAAAACATTTTCTGGGAAAAAAAAACAAATGTTGTTATTAGGATATTAGCATGTCTG
>NC_068422.1:45157111-45159611 GCF_023373465.1 Oncorhynchus keta | reverse complement strand
AGGGCAGAGAGATGCAGATAGCCAGAGAGAGGGCAGAGAGACAGAGAGAGGGCAGAGAGATGCAGATAGCCAGAGAGAGGGCAGAGAGACAGAGAGAGAGGGCAGAGAGATGCAGATAGCCAGAGAGAGGGCAGAGAGACAGAGAGAGGGCAGAGAGACAGAGAGAGGGCAGAGAGATGCAGATAGCCAGAGAGAGGGCAGAGAGATGCAGATAGCCAGAGAGAGGGCAGAGAGACAGAGAGAGGGCAGAGAGATGCAGATAGCCAGAGAGAGGGCAGAGAGATGCAGATAGCCAGAGAGAGGGCAGAGAGACAGAGAGAGGGCAGAGAGATGCAGATAGCCAGAGAGAGGGCAGAGAGACAGAGAGAGGGGGCAGAGAGATGCAGATAGCCAGAGAGAGGGCAGAGAGACAGAGAGAGGGGGCAGAGAGAGACAGAGAGAGGGGGCAGAGAGAGACAGAGAGAGGGGGCAGAGAGAGACAGAGAGAGGGCAGATGTTTTTTCATACTTGTGTGTGCGTGTTGAGCCGACTTCCACCGGACTTCTGATGTACCCCATGTCAGATCCAACCCCGCCCCCCTCCACATATACACACACATCCGTCCACCCCTCTGAACCTCTTTTGGTAGTGTTGCTCTGGCTTTTCCTGGATGTTATTGATGGTGTGTTTGTGGGTGGGCTGGTCTGTGACAGCTAGACGCTGGGGATCCATTTTTTTTGGTGCTTGTAATAGGAGATAAATCAAGTCGGGAGAGAGTAGATACCCAGGGAATATGAGGAGGAAATCGTATCAATATCATCGTTGTACGGTGTATCTGCTCTCGGTTAAGATGGATTCCTAGATAATCACATAATATGTGGTTGATGTTTAGTTGGGTGTTCATGATTGTGGTTTGAACTATGGTCATCCAAGCGTTCAAAACCTTCGGAGTGTGTTGAGAATGACTACGCATGCCATTATTTGCCGGCCAGCGGGTTACAAGAAGCCTATCACACTTTCTAATATAAAGCCCCCGCCACAGGGTCTTTCTGACAACACATTATCCACACATGTCATTTCAAATAAGTGATTTTCGGTAAGAGCCATTGGATTCCTGAATCACGGCACAAAATACAGGGGCAGTGGGACCCAATCACAGACCGCAAGCCATCAATTTCCCATTTGTAGCTACAGTGAGAAAAATGATTTGTTGTATCAATCAGATCGTGATTTTTCATTTTGGGAAAATCACGAGGGGTGGGGGGGGGGGGGCACCAAGTATGAGCAGAGAAGGGAGGAGGAGGGGATGAGCAAATGTTTTACTAGGCGCCTCTTTCTTCTGACAAAGACACTTAGAGGGTCTTTCATCTTTCCTTCCCCGTTTCCCTACTTCCCCCTGTTTAAAAGGTGGGAGATGAAAAGCCGTAGTCATGGCAATGGCCTTTATCGGCATACAGCCCCACCCCTGTCTCGTCAGAGCTCCCTCCCTTTCTTTAAACAGTGGCATCTTTAATTCACTCTCATTTCCGGGGGAGATTTATAGTATGTACAGGCACTGTTGCTACTGAGCTGAGAAACAAGGTGGCGTCAGGTTAGATTTCGATTGAAACATTTTAGTGGATACTTGTTCATATACTTCCACCCGAATACCACACTCCAGAATACCGCTGAACTAACTTGATGAGATCGAAAAGACAAATCTGATCAACAAACCAAATCGAGGTCCTTTCTTTGTTCCTGTCGGCTCACACACGGCGCCCCGGGAGTCTCTCACACGTCAGACACACGTCAGACATGTCTGTGTTCAGAGAACCGTTTGTGTCAGGCTGCATGCTTCATCCCAGTTCAACCGAGAAACAACCTTGATCTGATATTGCTCTCTCTCTCTCTCTCTCTCTTTTTTTCTCTCTCTCTCTCTTTTTTTCTCTCTCTCTCTCTCTTTTTCTCTCTCTCTATTTTCTCCCTCTCTCTCTCTCTTTTTCTTTCTCTCTCTTTTTCTCTCTCTCTCTCTCTATTCTGCACCTGTATTCTGCGACTATGTACTCTCTGTTTAGTGCCAAATAGCATTCTAGTTTGCTCTGTTTTTTGTTGTAAATTCTTTCCCATGTGTTTTCTCATGATTTGGTTGGGTTTAGTTGTGTTGCTGTCCTGGGGCTCTGAGTGGTCTGTTTGTGTTTGTGAACAGAGCCCCAGGACCAGCTTGCTTAGGGGGCTCTTCTCCAGGTTAATTTCTCTGTAGGTGATGGTTTTGTTATGGAAGGTTTGGGAATCGCTTCCTTTCAGGTGGTTTTAGAATTTAATGTTTTTCTCTCTCTCTGTCTGTCTCTGTCTGTCTCTGTCTCTCCCCTCTCTCCCCCTCTCTCCCCCCTCCCCCTCTCTCCCTCCCTCCCCCTCTCTCCCTCCCTCCCTCCCTCCCCCTCTCTCCCTCTGTCTGTCTCTTTCTCTTCCCCTCTCTCCCCCCCCTCTCTCTCCCTCCCTCCTTCTCTCTCTCTCTCTCTGTCTCTCTGTCTCTGTCTCTGTC